>NW_027509821.1:0-7500 GCF_048541705.1 Temnothorax americanus
TGATTTCGGGTGGTGGGGTGGGGGGGGGGGGGGGGGAACTACGCGGACGGCGGATTTTTGCGGTTAAAATTTAAGTAAAGGAAAAGTTTATTTTTTTTTTTAAAATTTTTTCGAGGTCTAAGCGCCCAATTTTTTTTTTTACAAAAAAAATTTATGTTTTTTTAATAAAATTTTTATTTTGTACTGAACTTCTTTAAAATTTCCCTTTGGGGCCTTTAAAAAAAATACACATGTAAATAATTTTGTTTTAAATTTTGGTTTTCCTTTTTTAATTTAAAAAAATTTTTTAACAAAAAAATTTTTTTTATTAACATTCTTTTCTAAAAGGGGCACACGGGAAAATTTTTCAATGTAGGGCAACAAAAATTTTTTGGGGAAAATTAATGTTTCTCCCTGAAAAAATTGGGCCCGTTTAAATTTAAAGAGATTCATTTTTTTTTTGAAATTTTTAAGATCATTTGCCCCCGCCACTTTCTTTTTGAAAAGGTTTAACAAAATTTGTGAGCTGTATCACTTGGGTATAATTGTTTCGGAAATAAAGATACTACTGCTTAGATTTTTTCGAGATTTTTCGAGATATAAAGATCTACCACTTGTTACTTAGGTTTTTTCGAGGTATAATATACCCACTTTCTTTTTTTTTTTTTAGGTAACAACATATACACTACTATACGTGTACTTGGCGCCTTTTTTTACCTTTTTTTAAAAAAGGTAATTTTGTGCGGATATCACGCCTTTTTGTAGTATATTACGCATTGTATAAACAGTATGTACAGGATAAAGCTATTTGGAGGTATAATACTACCACTTTGTTTTTTTCGAGGTAACAACATAACAGGGTAACAACATAATACATATACACTATTATGCGTGGACTTGGCGCTCATTTTACCTTTTTTTTAAAAAGGTAATTTTGTACGGATATCACGCCTTTTTGTAGTGTTACGCAACTTAATCTTATAAACAATATATCTTATAATTTCATAAACCGTATATAATACAAGGTATGAAGCTAAAAGTGTTACGGACTATTATTTCTAAAGAAAACAACAATTTAATATTTTGCTCAGTTTTTTAAAAATAATAATCTGTAACCCTTTTAGTTGTACACCTTGTATATATTTTTCAATTTCAACATAAAACATAATCGCAATAAAGCATGATTAATGTTAATAAGTCGTTAACTGTAAAATTCTTTATTTATTTTTATTTGCGTGTCTTACTGAATGTTGTTCGCAACTGTATATGTACCGATATCTTCAGGTATCGATATTTTTGATAATCAAGAGACACGGTAGTGTCTCGCGCCAAGTACACGCGGAGCGAGACCGACCGTGACTCTTTTACGCGACGCGACGGGTTGCGAGTACCCGAGATGTTGAGATCTCGATAACGAGTGAACGGATCAAGTTCTAAGTAGGCTTGATCGATAGCTTGGGGTCCAATTAGGGGGGGGTTTCTCTCATAATATTCCGCTACGTGCCTTACGAGCGGAGATATTGCGACGCAAAGTCCAAATGTGAAAATTTATTTTTAAGATACTCCTCCTCCTCCTCCTCCTCCTCCTCCTCCTAACGCCACGATCTATCAGAGAAACGTCACTTTCACTTTTTCGACGCTGGCGGCGCAGGTATCGCCAGTTTCGATATCGCGCGCGTATTTCAAAATTAGGTCGATAAACTTATCGGTCAGGAGGAAGATTTCTATTTAATAGCGTTTTTTCTTGGCTGCACTATTGCCCACTAGTGCAACACTAGTGCAACATTAATGCAACGCTATTGGGTAGTGCAGGGCAGTGCAGGGCGATAGTGCAGCCAAGAAAAAACGCTATAAGTAAAAATTAGGTATATATATAATAAATATTGAGTCAACGGAAAAGTAGGTTCTCTATGCTTGGCAGAAAGTGCCGCTAGGGAATTTTTAAGTCGATTCTTATGAATCAAGCTTGAATTTGATGTCTATGTATCCCAGGTTGCCGATGACAAGGTCCAGATAGTGCGCTTTATAGTTTTCGGTGTCCAGGTGTAATAATACGTTGAATTCGATGTCTACGTGTCCCAGGTTGCCGATGACGAGGTCCATATAGTGCGCTCCGTAGTTTTTGGTGTCTACGTGTATTAATATCTTGAATTCGATGTCCACGTGTCCCAGGTTGCCGATGACGGGATCCAGATAATGCGCTTCATAGATTTCGGTGTCCAGGTGTAATAATACGTTGAATTCGATGTCTACGTGTCCCAGGTTGCCGATGACGAGGTCCACATAGTGCGCTCCGTAGTTTTTGGTGTCTACGTGTATTAATATCTTGAATTCGATGTCCACGTGTCCCAGGTTGCCGATGACGGGATCCAGATAATGCGCTTCATAGTTTTCGGTGTCCAGGTGTAATCGTACGTTGAATGCGATGTCTAGGTGTCCCAGGTTGCCGATGACAAGGTCCACATAGTGCGCTCCGTAGTTTTCGGTGTCCAGGTGTAATAATATGTTGAATGCGATGTCTACGTGTCCCAGGTTGCCGATGACGAGGTCCACATAGTGCGCTCCGTAGTTTTTGGTGTCTACGTGTATTAATACCTTGAATTCAATGTTCACGTGTCCCAGGTTGCCGATGACAAGATCCAGATAGTGCGCTTCATAGTTTTCGGTGTCCAGGTGTAATCGTACGTTGAATTCGATGTCTAGGTGTCCCAGGTTGCCGATGACGAGGTCCACATAGTGCGCTCCGTAGTTTTCGGTGTCTACGTGTATTAATACCTTGAATTCGATGTCCACGTGTCCCAGGTTGCCGATGACGAGGTCCACACAATGCGCTTCATAGTTTCCGGTGTCCAGGTGTAATCGTACGTTGAATGCGATGTCTAGGTGTCCCAGGTTGCCGATGACAAGGTCCACATAGTGCGCTCCGTAGTTTTTGGTGTCTACGTGTATTAATACCTTGAATTCAATGTTCACGTGTCCCAGGTTGCCGATGACAAGATCCAGATAGTGCGCTTCGTAGTTTTCGGTGGCCAGGTGTAATAATATGTTGAATTCAATGTTTAGGTGTCCCAGGTTGCCGATGACAAGGTCCACATATTGCGCTCCGTAGTTTTCGGTGTCTACGTGTATTAATACCTTGAAATTGATGTCTAGGTGTCCCAGGTTGCTGATGAAGAGGTCCACATAATGCGCTTCATAGTTTTTGGTGTCTAGGTGTATTAATAACTTTAAATCTGAATGGGTGCGTTCAGCCGATACTCCGCTAGCCTAGCAATCGTGAGCAGTTGCTCGTTTTTGCTCGTTTCTTCTTTTTTTAATCCAGTAAGTCAAAAAAGAGGAAACGAGCGAAAACGAGCGACTGCTCACGATTGCTAGGCTAGCAAAGTATCGGCTGAACGCACCCAATGTAGGACACGTAGATATCGAATTCGAGGTATTAATACATGTAGACACCGAAAACTACGAAGCGCACTATGTGGACCTCGTCATCGGCAACTTGGAACACGTGGTCATCAAATTCAAGGTATTAATACACCTGGACACCGAAAACTATAGAGCGCGCTATGTGGACCTCGTCATCGGCAACCTGGGACACCTAAACATTGAATTCAAGTTTGATTCATAAAAATCGACTTAAAATTTCCCTAGCGGCAGAATTAAAATTATGTCATGACATAATAAAATTCGCTGAATTAAAATTATGTCTAGACATAATAAAAATTGGACAAAAATTATGTTTAGACATAATAAAAATTGGATGAATTAAAATTATGTCTGACGTAAAAATAATTATCAAAAATATCGATACCTGAAGATATCGGTACATATACAGTTGCGAACAACATTCAGTAAGACACGCAAATAAAAATAAATAAATAATTTTACAGTTAACGACTTATTAACATTAATCATGCTTTATTGCGATTATGTTTTATGTTGAAATTGAAAAATATATACAAGGTGTACAACTAAAAGGGTTACAGATTATTATTTTTAAAAAACTGAGCAAAATATTAAATTGTTGTTTTCTTTAGAAATAATAGTCCGTAACACTTTTAGCTTCATACCTTGTATTATATACGGTTTATGAAATTATAAGATATATTGTTTATAAGACTAAGTTGCGTAACACTACAAAAAGGCGTGATATCCGTACAAAATTACCTTTTTAAAAAAAAGGTAAAATGAGCGCCAAGTACACGCATAATAGTGTATATGTATTATGTTGTTACCCTGTTATGTTGTTACCTCGAAAAAAACAAAGTGGTAGTATTATACCTCCAAATAGCTTTATCCTGTACATACTGTTTATACAATGCGTAATATACTACAAAAAGGCGTGATATCCGCACAAAATTACCTTTTTTAAAAAAAGGTAAAAAAAGGCGCCAAGTACACGTATAGTAGTGTATATGTTGTTACCTAAAAAAAAAAAGAAAGTGGTAGTATTATACCTCGAAAAAACCTAAGTAACAAGTGGTAGATCTTTATATCTCGAAAAATCTCGAAAAAATCTAAGCAGTAGTATCTTTATCTCCGAAAAATTATAACCTAAGTGATACACGTCACAAAATTATGTTACCTTATCAAAAAGAAGAGTCGCGCTTCAAGTGATCTATTACAATTACAAAAAAGAAATGATATCTCTTTAAGTTAGAGCGCCAATTACAGAGAGAACATGTATATTGCCTCAAAAAATAATTGTTGCACTACATTGAAAAATCTTTACATTGTGTCAATTAGAAAAGAATGTATAATAACAATTTTATAAGATTAAAAAATTTTATTTAAATTTAACAAGGGAATACAAGATATTTAAATACAAAGTTATTTACATGTGTATTTTTTAATGGCCACAAAGAATTACAGAAGTAACAGTACAAAATAAAAATATTTTATTAAAATACATAAATTTTTCTTGTAAAAAAACTTGGCGCTGCTAGACCTCGAAATTTTAAATAAATAAATAAACTTATTCTATACTTAATTATAAGCCGCATTATCCGCCGTCCGCGTAGTCACGCACACCCATATCACTCACTCCCACATCCACGCTGATAATCATTTAATATTACTCCCATTGTATTCTTCTCTGAATTATTTTTATTTATTGTTGTTTTTATTTATTTAAAAGGTCTAGCAGCGCCAAGTTTTTTTACAAAAAAAATTTATGTATTTTAATAAAATATTTTTATTTTGTACTGTTACTTCTGTAATTCTTTGTGGCCATTAAAAAATACACATGTAAATAACTTTGTATTTAAATATCTTGTATTCCCTTGTTAAATTTAAATAAAATTTTTTAATCTTATAAAATTGTTATTATACATTCTTTTCTAATTGACACAATGTAAAGATTTTTCAATGTAGTGCAACAATTATTTTTTGAGGCAATATACATGTTCTCTCTGTAATTGGCGCTCTAACTTAAAGAGATATCATTTCTTTTTTGTAATTGTAATAGATCACTTGAAACGCGACTCTTCTTTTTGATAAGGTAACATAATTTTGTGACGTGTATCACTTGGGTTATAATTTTTCGGAAATAAAGATACTACTGCTTAGATTTTTTCGAGATTTTTCGAGATATAAAGATCTACCACTTGTTACTTAGGTTTTTTCGAGGTATAATACTACCACTTTCTTTTTTTTTTTTAGGTAACAACATATACACTACTATACGTGTACTTGGCGCCTTTTTTTACCTTTTTTTAAAAAAGGTAATTTTGTGCGGATTATTTTTACGTCAGACATAATTTTAATTCATCCAATTTTTATTATGTCTAAACATAATTTTTGTCCAATTTTTATTATGTCTAGACATAATTTTAATTCAGCGAATTTTATTATGTCATGACATAATTTTAATTCTGCCGCTAGGGAAATTTTAAGTCGATTTTTATGAATCAAACTTGAATTCAATGTTTAGGTGTCCCAGGTTGCCGATGACGAGGTCCACATAGCGCGCTCTATAGTTTTCGGTGTCCAGGTGTATTAATACCTTGAATTTGATGACCACGTGTTCCAAGTTGCCGATGACGAGGTCCACATAGTGCGCTTCGTAGTTTTCGGTGTCTACATGTATTAATACCTCGAATTCGATATCTACGTGTCCTACATTGGGTGCGTTCAGCCGATACTTTGCTAGCCTAGCAATCGTGAGCAGTCGCTCGTTTTCGCTCGTTTCCTCTTTTTTGACTTACTGGATTAAAAAGAGAAGAAACGAGCAAAAACGAGCAACTGCTCACGATTGCTAGGCTAGCGGAGTATCGGCTGAACGCACCCATTCAGATTTAAAGTTATTAATACACCTAGACACCAAAAACTATGAAGCGCATTATGTGGACCTCTTCATCAGCAACCTGGGACACCTAGACATCAATTTCAAGGTATTAATACACGTAGACACCGAAAACTACGGAGCGCAATATGTGGACCTTGTCATCGGCAACCTGGGACACCTAAACATTGAATTCAACATATTATTACACCTGGCCACCGAAAACTACGAAGCGCACTATCTGGATCTTGTCATCGGCAACCTGGGACACGTGAACATTGAATTCAAGGTATTAATACACGTAGACACCAAAAACTACGGAGCGCACTATGTGGACCTTGTCATCGGCAACCTGGGACACCTAGACATCGCATTCAACGTACGATTACACCTGGACACCGGAAACTATGAAGCGCATTGTGTGGACCTCGTCATCGGCAACCTGGGACACGTGGACATCGAATTCAAGGTATTAATACACGTAGACACCGAAAACTACGGAGCGCACTATGTGGACCTCGTCATCGGCAACCTGGGACACCTAGACATCGAATTCAACGTACGATTACACCTGGACACCGAAAACTATGAAGCGCACTATCTGGATCTTGTCATCGGCAACCTGGGACACGTGAACATTGAATTCAAGGTATTAATACACGTAGACACCAAAAACTACGGAGCGCACTATGTGGACCTCGTCATCGGCAACCTGGGACACGTAGACATCGCATTCAACATATTATTACACCTGGACACCGAAAACTACGGAGCGCACTATGTGGACCTTGTCATCGGCAACCTGGGACACCTAGACATCGCATTCAACGTACGATTACACCTGGACACCGAAAACTATGAAGCGCATTATCTGGATCCCGTCATCGGCAACCTGGGACACGTGGACATCGAATTCAAGATATTAATACACGTAGACACCAAAAACTACGGAGCGCACTATGTGGACCTCGTCATCGGCAACCTGGGACACGTAGACATCGAATTCAACGTATTATTACACCTGGACACCGAAATCTATGAAGCGCATTATCTGGATCCCGTCATCGGCAACCTGGGACACGTGGACATCGAATTCAAGATATTAATACACGTAGACACCAAAAACTACGGAGCGCACTATATGGACCTCGTCATCGGCAACCTGGGACACGTAGACATCGAATTCAACGTATTATTACACCTGGACACCGAAAACTATAAAGCGCACTATCTGGACCTTG